>NW_027457597.1:365000-370000 GCF_050624435.1 Tenrec ecaudatus | reverse complement strand
TCTCTAGAGGGCTTCTGACTTCCTGTACTTTTGACACACACACACACACAAACACCCTTGCAGAATCTCCAGACATTTTCTGACTTCGTGTTGTTTTCACACATACACACACACACACTCTGGCAGAATCACTGGAGGGCTTCTAATATGGTTTACTTATTTCAAAGACAACAAACACACACACAGAGACCTTTGCATAATCAATATTGGGCTTCTGACTTCGTGTAATTTTTACCCTCAAACACAAACACACACACACACATACAACCTTGCAGAATCTCTGGAGGGCTTCTGACTTTGTGTCCTTTTTACACAAACATACACACATACACACACCCTTGAAGAATCTCTAGAGGGCTTCTGACTTCGTGTCTTTTTACACAAACACACACACACCAAACACACATACACCCTGGTAGAATCTCTGGATGGTGGCTGACTTGCTGTCCTTTTTACACACACACACACACACACACAAACACCCTTGCAGAATATCTAGAGGGTTTCTGAATTTGTGTCTGTTTACACACACACACACACACACACACACACACCCTTACAGAACCTATGGACAGCTTCAGACTCCATGTCCTTTTTACACACACACACACACACACACACATACACTTGCAGAATCAATAGTCGGCTTCTGACTTGGTGTCTTTTTTACACACACGCACACAGACACATACACACACCTGTGCAGAATCTGTGGAGGACTTCTAACAACATGTCCTTTTTACACACACACACACACACACACACAAAGACATACTCTTGCAGGATCTCTAGAGTGCTTCTGACTTGGTGTCCTTTATACACACACACACACACACATACACCCTTCCAGAACTCTACAATGATTCTGATTTCATGTCCTTTTTACACACACACACACACACACACACACAAACATACCATTGCAGAATCAATAGAGGGCTTCTGACTTCATGTCTTTTTTATACACACACACACACACCCTTACAGAACCTCTGGAGGGCTTCTGATTTCATGTCCTTTTTTCACACACACACACACACACACTTTTGCAGAATCAATAGTCGGTTTCTGACTTCGTGTCCTTTTTACAAACACCCACACACACACACGCCCTTGCAGAAATTCTAGAGGGCTTCTGAATTTGTGACCTTATTACACACGCACACACTCACACACATAAAACCTTGCAGAATCTCTTGAGAGCTTCATACTTGGTCTCCTTTTTACAAACACACACACACATCATGGCAGAATCTCTAGATGGCTTCTGACTTCAGGATCTTTTTACACACACACACACACACACACACCTTTGCAGAAACTATGGAGTGTTTCTGACTTCATGTGTCCTTTTTACACACACTCTCACACACACACACACCCTTGCAGAATGTCTTGAGGGCTTCTGACGTCATGTCCTTGTTACACAAACACACACTTGCATAATCTCTGGGGGGTCTGACTTCGTATGCTTTTTACACACACACACTCACACACACACCCTCCCTCAACTGATACTCATACCTTTGTAAAATTCCTAGAGGGCTTCTGACTTCCGTACCTTTTTATACACACACACACACACACACACACACACTCACACACATCCTTGCAGAATTCCTGGATGGATTCTTACTTTGTGTCATTTTTAAACACACACACACACACACACACACACTCCAAACTCATTTTCTTGCAAAATCTCTGCAGTCCTTCTGACTTCGTGTTCTTTTTAAACACACACACACACACACACATACACTTGTAGAATCTCTGGAGGACTTCTGATTTCATGTCCTTATTACACACACACACACACACACACTCCCTCACTCTCACTCTGGAGGACTTCTGATTTCATGTCCTTATTACACACACACACACACACACACACTCCCTCACTCTCACACTCATACCTTTCCAGAAAACCTAGAGGGCTTCTGATTTCGTGTCCTTTTAACACAACACACTCACCCTTGCAGAATCTCTAGAGGGCTTCTGACTTCCTGTACTTTTGACACACACAAACACCCTTGCAGAATCTCCAGACATTTTCTGACTTCGTGTTGTTTTCACACATACACACACACACACACACTCTGGCAGAATCTCTGGAGGGCTTCTAATATGGTTTACTTATTTCAAACACAACAAACACACACACACAGACCTTTGCATAATCAATATTGGGCTTCTGACTTCGTGTAATTTTTACCCTCACACACAAACACACACATACAACCTTGCAGAATCTCTGGAGGGCTTCTGACTTTGTGTCATTTTTACACAAACATACACACATACACACACCCTTGAAGAATCTCTAGAGGGCTTCTGACTTCGTGTCTTTTTACACAAACACACACACACCACACACACATACACCCTTGTAGAATCTCTGGATGGTGGCTGACTTGCTGTCCTTTTTACACACACACACACACACACACACACACAAACCCTTGCAGAATATCTAGAGGGTTTCTGAATTTGTGTCTGTTGTACACATACACACACACCCTTACAGAACCTCTGGACGGCTTCAGATTCCATGTCCTTTTTACACACACACACACACACACACACGCACACACTTTTCCAGAATCAATAGTCGGCTTCTGACTTGGTATCCTTTTTACACACACGCAGACAGACACACATACACACACCTGTGCAGAATCTGTGGAGGACTTCTAACAACATGTCCTTTTTACACACACACACACACACACACACACACAAAGATATACTCTTGCAGGATCTCTAGAGTGCTTCTGACTTGGTGTCCTTTATACACACACACACATACACCCTTCCAGAACTCTACAAGGATTCTGACTTCATGTCCTTTTTACACACACACACACACACACACACACATTAATTTTCTTGCCAAATCTCTGCAGTCCTTCTGACTTCGTGTCCTTTTTAAACACACACACACACACACACACTTGTAGAATCTCTGGAGGACTTCTGATTTCATGTCCTTTTTACACACACACACACACACACTCCCTCACTCTCACACTCATACCTTTCCAGAAAACCTAGAGGGCTCCTGATTTCATGTCCTTTTAACACAACACACTCACCCTTGCAGAATCTCTAGAGGGCTTCTGACTTCCTGTACTTTTGACACACACACACACAAACACCCTTGCAGAATCTCCAGACATTTTCTGACTTCGTGTTGTTTTCACACATACACACACACACACTCTGGTAGAATCTCTGGAGGGCTTCTAATATGGTTTACTTATTTCAAACACAACAAACACACACACACACACAGACCTTTGCATAATCAATATTGGGCTTCTGACTTCGTGTAATTTTTACCCTCACACACAAACGCACACACACACACACACACACACACACATACAACCTTGCAGAATCTCTGGAGGGCTTCTGACTTTGTGTTCTTTTTACACAAACATACACACATACACACACCCTTGAAGAATCTGTAGAGGGCTTCTGACTTCGTGTCTTTTTACACAAACACACACACACCAAACACACATACACCCTGGTAGAATCTCTGGATGGTGGCTGACTTGCTGTCCTTTTTACACACACACACACACACACACACACACACACACACACACACAAACACCCTTGCAGAATATCTAGAGGGTTTCTGAATTTGTGTCTGTTTACACACACACACACACACACACCCTTACAGAACCTCTGGACGGCTTCAGACTCCATGTCCTTTTTACACACACACACACTTTTGCAGAATCAATAGTCGGTTTCTGATATGGTATCCTTTTTACACACACGCACACAGACACATACACACACCTGTGCAGAATCTGTGGAGGACTTCTAACAACATGTCCTTTTTACACACACACACACACACACACACACACACACACACACACAAAGACATACTCTTGCAGGATCTCTAGAGTGCTTCTGACTTGGTGTCCTTTATACACACATACACACATACACCCTTCCAGAACTCTACAGTGATTCTGACTTTATGTCCTTTTTACACACACACACACACACACACACACAAACACACCATTGCAGAATCAATAGAGGTCTTCTGACTTCATGTCCTTTTTACACACACACACACACACACACCCTTACAGAACCTCTGGAGGGCTTCTGATTTCATGTCCTTTTTACACACACACACACACACACACACACTTTTGCAGAATCAATAGTCGGCTTCTGACTTCGTGTCCTTTTTACAAACACACACACACACACACACCCTTGCAGAATTTCTAGAGGGCTTCTGAATTTGTGACCTTATTACACACGCACACACTCACACACATAAAACCTTGCAGAATCTCTTGAGAGCTTCATACTTGGTCTCCTTTTTACAAACACACACACACACATCATGCAGAATCTCTAGATGGCTTCTGACTTCAGGATCTTTTTACACACACACACACACACCTTTGCAGAAACTATGGAGTGTTTCTGACTTCATGTGTCCTTTTTACACACACTCACACACACACACCCTTGCAGAATCTCTTGAGGTCTTCTGACGTCATGTCCTTGTTACACGCACACACTTGCATAATCTCTGGGGGTCTGACTTCGTGTCCTTTTTACACACACACTCACACACACACCCTACCTCACACTGATACTCATACCTTTGGAAAATTCCTAGAGGGCTTCTGACTTCCTGTCCTTTTTACACACACACACACAGATACACACACCCTTGCAGAAATTCTATAGGGCTTCGGACTTCGTGTTCTTTTTACGCACGCACACACACACACACACAGACATGCACGCACCCTTGCAGAGTCTCTGGAATGCTTCTGACTTCGTGTTCTTTTTACACACACACACACACACACACACACATACATGCATCCTTGCAGAATCGCAGGAATTCATCTCACGTCATGTAATTTATACACATACACATACACACTCAAACTCATTCCCTTGCAAAATCACTTGAGGGTTTCTTACTTTGTGTTCTTTTTACA
>NW_027457597.1:340000-360000 GCF_050624435.1 Tenrec ecaudatus | reverse complement strand
CACACACACACACCTTTGCAGAAACTATGGAGTGTTTCTGACTTCATGTGTCCTTTTTACACACACTCTCTCACACACACACACCCTTGCAGAATCTCTTGAGGGCTTCTGACGTCATGTCCTTGTTACACAAACACACACTTGCATAATCTCTGGGGGGTCTGACTTCGTATCCTTTTTACACACACACACTCACACACACACCCTCCCTCACACTGATACTCATACCTTTGTAAAATTCCTAGAGGGCTTCTGACTTCCTTACATTTTTATACACACACACACACACACACACACTCACACACATCCTTGCAGAATTCCTGGATGGATTCTTACTTTGTGTCATTTTTAAACACACACACACACACACACACACACACACACACTCCAAACTCATTTTCTTGCAAAATCTCTGCAGTCCTTCTGACTTCGTGTCCTTTTTAAACACACACACACACACACACATACACTTGTAGAATCTCTGGAGGACTTCTGATTTCATGTCCTTATTACACACACACACACACACACACACTCCCTCACTCTCACTCTGGAGGACTTCTGATTTCATGTCCTTATTACACACACACACACACACACACACACACTCCCTCACTCTCACACTCATACCTTTCCAGAAAACCTAGAGGGCTTCTGATTTCGTGTCCTTTTAACACAACACACTCACCCTTGCAGAATCTCTAGAGGGCTTCTGACTTCCTGTACTTTTGACACACACAGACACCCTTGCAGAATCTCCAGACATTTTCTGACTTCGTGTTGTTTTCACACATACACACACACACACACACTCTGGCAGAATCTCTGGAGGGCTTCTAATATGGTTTACTTATTTCAAACACAACAAACACACACACACAGACCTTTGCATAATCAATATTGGGCTTCTGACTTCGTGTAATTTTTACCCTCACACACAAACACACACACACACATACAACCTTGCAGAATCTCTGGAGGGCTTCTGACTTTGTGTCCTTTTTACACAAACATACACACATACACACACCCTTGAAGAATCTCTAGAGGGCTTCTGACTTCGTGTATTTTTACACAAACACACACACACACCAAACACACATACACCCTGGTAGAATCTCTGGATGGTGGCTGACTTGCTGTCCTTTTTACACACACACACACACACACACACACAAACACTTGAAGAATATCTAGAGGGTTTCTGAATTTATGTCTGTTTACACACACACACACTTACAGAACCTCTGGACGGCTTCAGACTCCATGTCCTTTTTACTCACACACACACACACACACACACACACACACACACACTTTTGCAGAATCAATAGTCGGCTTCTGACTTGGTATCCTTTTTACACACACGCACACAAACACATACACACACCTTTGCAGAATTTGTGGAGGACTTCTAACAACATGTCCTTTTTACACACACACACACACACACACACACACACAAGACATACTCTTGCAGGATCTCTAGAGTGCTTCTGACTTGGTGTCCTTTATACACACACACACACATACACCCTTCCAGAACTCTACAAGGGTTCTGACTTCATGTCCTTTTTACACACACACACACACACACACACACACACCCATACAGAACCTCTGGAGGGCTTCTGATTTCATGTCCTTTTTACACACACACACACACACACACACACACAAACACACACTTTTGCAGAATCAATAGTCGGCTTCTGACTTCGTGTCCTTTTTACAAATACCCACAACGTCCTTGCAGAATTTCTAGAGGGCTTCTGAATTTGTGACCTTATTACACACGCACACACTCACACACATAAAACCTTGCAGAATCTCTTGAGAGCTTCATACTTGGTCTCCTTTTTACAAATACACACACACACACATCATGGCAGAATCTCTAGATGGCTTCTGACTTCAGGATCTTTTTACACACACACTTTTGCAGAAACTATGGAGTGTTTCTGACTTCATGTGTCCTTTTTACACACACTCTCACACACACACACCCTTGCAGAATCTCTTGAGGGCTTCTGACGTCATGTCCTTGTTACACACACATACACACACGCACTTGCATAATCTGTGGGGGTCTGACTTCGTGTCCTTTTTACACACACACACACTCACACACACCCTCCCTCACACTGATACTCATACCTTTGGAAAATTCCTAGAGGGCTTCTGACTTCCTTACCTTTTTACACACACACACACACACACCCACACACACACACACATCCTTGCAGAATTCCTGGATGGATTCTTACTTTGTGTCATTTTTAAACACACACACACACACACACACACTCCAAACTCATTTTCTTGCCAAATCTCTGCAGTCCTTCTGACTTCGTGTCCTTTTTAAACACACACACACACACACACACACATACACTTGTAGAATCTCTGGAGGACTTCTGATTTCATGTCCTTATTACACACACACACACACACACACACTCCCTCACTCTCACACTCATACCTTTCCAGAAAACCTAGAGGGCTTCTGATTTTGTGTCCTTTTAACACAACACACTCACCCTTGCAGAATCTCTAGAGGGCTTCTGACTTCCTGTACTTTTTACACACACACACACAAACACCCTTGCAGAATCTCCAGACATTTTCTGACTTCGTGTTGTTTTCACACATACACACACACACACTCTGGCAGAATCTCTGGAGGGCTTCTAATATGGTTTACTTATTTTAAACACAACAAACACACACACACAGACCTTTGCATAATCAATATTGGGCTTCTGACTTCGTGTAATTTTTACCCTCACACACACACACACATACAACCTTGCAGAATCTCTGGAGGGCTTCTGACTTTGTGTCCTTTTTACACAAACATACACACATACACACACCCTTGAAGAATCTCTAGAGGGCTTCGGACTTCGTGTCTTTTTACACAAACACACACACACCACACACAAATACACCCTGGTAGAATCTCTGGATGGTGGCTGACTTGCTGTCCTTTTTACACACACACACACACACACACACACAAACACACACACAAACACTTGAAGAATATCTAGAGGGTTTCTGAATTTGTGTCTGTTTACACACACACACACACACCCTTACAGAACCTCTGGACGGCTTCAGACTCCATGTCCTTTTTACACACACACACACACACACACACACATACAGTTTTGCAGAATCAATAGTCGGCTTCTGACTTGGTGTCCTTTTTACACACACGCACACAGACACACACACACACACCTGTGCAGAATCTGTGGAGGACTTCTAACAACATGTCCTTTTTGCACACACACACACACACACACACACACACACAAAGACATACTCTTGCAGGATCTCTAGAGTGCTTCTGACTTCGTGTCCTTTATACACACACACACACATACACCCTTCCAGAACTCTACAAGGATTCTGACTTCATGTCCTTTTTACACACACACACACACACACACACACACACACACAAACACACCATTGCAGAATCAATAGAGGGCTTCTGACTTCATGTCCTTTTTACACACACACACACACACACACACACCCTTACAGAACCCTAGAGGGCTTCTGATTTCACGTCCTTTTTACACACACACACACACACACACACACTTTTGCAGAATCAATAGTCGGCTTCTGACTTTGTGTCCTTTTTACAAACACCCCCACACACACACGCCCTTGCAGAATTTCTAGAGGGCTTCTGACTTTGTGACCTTATTACACACGCACACACTCACACACATAAAACCTTGCAGAATCTCTTGAGAGCTTCATACTTGGGCTCCTTTTTACAAACACACACACACATCATGGCAGAATTTCTAGATGGCGTCTGACTTCAGGATCTTTTTACACACACACACACACACACACACCTTTGCAGAAACTATGGAGTGTTTCTGACTTCATGTGTCCTTTTTACACACACTCACACACACACACACCCTTGCAGAATCTCTTGAGGGCTTCTGACGTCATGTCCTTGTTACACACACACACACACACACTTGCATAATATCTGGGGGTCTGACTTCGTGTCCTTTTTACACACACACACACACACTCACACACACACCCTCCCTCACACTGATCCTCATACCTTTGGAAAATTCCTAGAGGGCTTCTGACTTCCTTACCTTTTTACACAAACACACACACACACACATCCTTACAGAATTCCTGGATGGATTCTTACTTTGTGTCATTTTTAAACACACACACACACACACACACACACCCCAAACTCATTTTCTTGCCAAATCTCTGCAGTCCTTCTGACTTCGTGTCCTTTTTAAACACGCACACACACACACACACACACACACACACACACACACACACACACACACATACTCTTGTAGAATCTCTGGAGGACTTCTGATTTCATGTCCTTATTACACACACACACACACACACACTCCCTCACTCACACTCATACCTTTCCAGAAAACCTAGAGGGCTTCTGATTTCGTGTCCTTTTAACACAACACACTCACCCTTGCAGAATCTCTAGAGGGCTTCTGACTTCCTGTACTTTTGACACACACAGACACCCTTGCAGAATCTCCAGACATTTTCTGACTTCGTGTTGTTTTCACACATACACACACACACACACACTCTGGCAGAATCTCTGGAGGGCTTCTAATATGGTTTACTTATTTCAAACACAACAAACACACACACACAGACCTTTGCATAATCAATATTGGGCTTCTGACTTCGTGTAATTTTTACCCTCACACACAAACACACACACACACATACAACCTTGCAGAATCTCTGGAGGGCTTCTGACTTTGTGTCCTTTTTACACAAACATACACACATACACACACCCTTGAAGAATCTCTAGAGGGCTTCTGACTTCGTGTATTTTTACACAAACACACACACACACCAAACACACATACACCCTGGTAGAATCTCTGGATGGTGGCTGACTTGCTGTCCTTTTTACACACACACACACACACACAAACACTTGAAGAATATCTAGAGGGTTTCTGAATTTATGTCTGTTTACACACACACACACTTACAGAACCTCTGGACGGCTTCAGACTCCATGTCCTTTTTACTCACACACACACACACACACACACACACACACACTTTTGCAGAATCAATAGTCGGCTTCTGACTTGGTATCCTTTTTACACACACGCACACAAACACATACACACACCTTTGCAGAATTTGTGGAGGACTTCTAACAACATGTCCTTTTTACACACACACACACACACACACACACAAGACATACTCTTGCAGGATCTCTAGAGTGCTTCTGACTTGGTGTCCTTTATACACACACACACACATACACCCTTCCAGAACTCTACAAGGGTTCTGACTTCATGTCCTTTTTACACACACACACACACACACACACCCATACAGAACCTCTGGAGGGCTTCTGATTTCATGTCCTTTTTACACACACACACACACACACACACACAAACACACACTTTTGCAGAATCAATAGTCGGCTTCTGACTTCGTGTCCTTTTTACAAATACCCACAACGTCCTTGCAGAATTTCTAGAGGGCTTCTGAATTTGTGACCTTATTACACACGCACACACTCACACACATAAAACCTTGCAGAATCTCTTGAGAGCTTCATACTTGGTCTCCTTTTTACAAATACACACACACACACATCATGGCAGAATCTCTAGATGGCTTCTGACTTCAGGATCTTTTTACACACACACCTTTGCAGAAACTATGGAGTGTTTCTGACTTCATGTGTCCTTTTTACACACACTCTCACACACACACACCCTTGCAGAATCTCTTGAGGGCTTCTGACGTCATGTCCTTGTTACACACACATACACACACGCACTTGCATAATCTGTGGGGGTCTGACTTCGTGTCCTTTTTACACACACACACACTCACACACACCCTCCCTCACACTGATACTCATACCTTTGGAAAATTCCTAGAGGGCTTCTGACTTCCTTACCTTTTTACACACACACACACACACACCCACACACACACACACATCCTTGCAGAATTCCTGGATGGATTCTTACTTTGTGTCATTTTTAAACACACACACACACACACACACACACCCCAAACTCATTTTCTTGCCAAATCTCTGCAGTCCTTCTGACTTCGTGTCCTTTTTAAACACGCACACACACACACACACACACACACACACACACACACACACATATTCTTGTAGAATCTCTGGAGGACTTCTGATTTCATGTCCTTATTACACACACACACACACACACACTCCCTCACTCACACTCATACCTTTCCAGAAAACCTAGAGGGCTTCTGATTTCGTGTCCTTTTAACACAACACACTCACCCTTGCAGAATCTCTAGAGGGCTTCTGACTTCCTGTACTTTTGACACACACAGACACCCTTGCAGAATCTCCAGACATTTTCTGACTTCGTGTTGTTTTCACACATACACACACACACACACACTCTGGCAGAATCTCTGGAGGGCTTCTAATATGGTTTACTTATTTCAAACACAACAAACACACACACACAGACCTTTGCATAATCAATATTGGGCTTCTGACTTCGTGTAATTTTTACCCTCACACACAAACACACACACACACATACAACCTTGCAGAATCTCTGGAGGGCTTCTGACTTTGTGTCCTTTTTACACAAACATACACACATACACACACCCTTGAAGAATCTCTAGAGGGCTTCTGACTTCGTGTATTTTTACACAAACACACACACACACCAAACACACATACACCCTGGTAGAATCTCTGGATGGTGGCTGACTTGCTGTCCTTTTTACACACACACACACACACACACACACAAACACTTGAAGAATATCTAGAGGGTTTCTGAATTTATGTCTGTTTACACACACACACACTTACAGAACCTCTGGACGGCTTCAGACTCCATGTCCTTTTTACTCACACACACACACACACACACACACACACACACACACACACACTTTTGCAGAATCAATAGTCGGCTTCTGACTTGGTATCCTTTTTACACACACGCACACAAACACATACACACACCTTTGCAGAATTTGTGGAGGACTTCTAACAACATGTCCTTTTTACACACACACACACACACACACACACACACAAGACATACTCTTGCAGGATCTCTAGAGTGCTTCTGACTTGGTGTCCTTTATACACACACACACACATACACCCTTCCAGAACTCTACAAGGGTTCTGACTTCATGTCCTTTTTACACACACACACACACACACACACCCATACAGAACCTCTGGAGGGCTTCTGATTTCATGTCCTTTTTACACACACACACACACACACACACACAAACACACACTTTTGCAGAATCAATAGTCGGCTTCTGACTTCGTGTCCTTTTTACAAATACCCACAACGTCCTTGCAGAATTTCTAGAGGGCTTCTGAATTTGTGACCTTATTACACACGCACACACTCACACACATAAAACCTTGCAGAATCTCTTGAGAGCTTCATACTTGGTCTCCTTTTTACAAATACACACACACACACATCATGGCAGAATCTCTAGATGGCTTCTGACTTCAGGATCTTTTTACACACACACCTTTGCAGAAACTATGGAGTGTTTCTGACTTCATGTGTCCTTTTTACACACACTCTCACACACACACACCCTTGCAGAATCTCTTGAGGGCTTCTGACGTCATGTCCTTGTTACACACACATACACACACGCACTTGCATAATCTGTGGGGGTCTGACTTCGTGTCCTTTTTACACACACACACACTCACACACACCCTCCCTCACACTGATACTCATACCTTTGGAAAATTCCTAGAGGGCTTCTGACTTCCTTACCTTTTTACACACACACACACACACACACCCACACACACACACACATCCTTGCAGAATTCCTGGATGGATTCTTACTTTGTGTCATTTTTAAACACACACACACACACACACACTCCAAACTCATTTTCTTGCCAAATCTCTGCAGTCCTTCTGACTTCGTGTCCTTTTTAAACACACACACACACACACACACACACACACACATACACTTGTAGAATCTCTGGAGGACTTCTGATTTCATGTCCTTATTACACACACACACACACACACACTCCCTCACTCTCACTCTGGAGGACTTCTGATTTCATGTCCTTATTACACACACACACACACACACACACTCCCTCACTCTCACACTCATACCTTTCCAGAAAACCTAGAGGGCTTCTGATTTTGTGTCCTTTTAACACAACACACTCACCCTTGCAGAATCTCTAGAGGGCTTCTGACTTCCTGTACTTTTTACACACACACACACAAACACCCTTGCAGAATCTCCAGACATTTTCTGACTTCGTGTTGTTTTCACACATACACACACACACACTCTGGCAGAATCTCTGGAGGGCTTCTAATATGGTTTACTTATTTTAAACACAACAAACACACACACACAGACCTTTGCATAATCAATATTGGGCTTCTGACTTCGTGTAATTTTTACCCTCACACACACACACACATACAACCTTGCAGAATCTCTGGAGGGCTTCTGACTTTGTGTCCTTTTTACACAAACATACACACATACACACACCCTTGAAGAATCTCTAGAGGGCTTCTGACTTCGTGTCTTTTTACACAAACACACACACACCACACACAAATACACCCTGGTAGAATCTCTGGATGGTGGCTGACTTGCTGTCCTTTTTACACACACACACACACACACAAACACACACACAAACACTTGAAGAATATCTAGAGGGTTTCTGAATTTGTGTCTGTTTACACACACACACACACACACCCTTACAGAACCTCTGGACGGCTTCAGACTCCATGTCCTTTTTACACACACACACACACACACACACATACAGTTTTGCAGAATCAATAGTCGGCTTCTGACTTGGTGTCCTTTTTACACACACGCACACAGACACACACACACACACCTGTGCAGAATCTGTGGAGGACTTCTAACAACATGTCCTTTTTGCACACACACACACACACACACACACACACACAAAGACATACTCTTGCAGGATCTCTAGAGTGCTTCTGACTTCGTGTCCTTTATACACACACACACACATACACCCTTCCAGAACTCTACAAGGATTCTGACTTCATGTCCTTTTTACACACACACACACACACACACACACACACACAAACACACCATTGCAGAATCAATAGAGGGCTTCTGACTTCATGTCCTTTTTACACACACACACACACACACACACACCCTTACAGAACCCTAGAGGGCTTCTGATTTCATGTCCTTTTTACACACACACACACACACACACTTTTGCAGAATCAATAGTCGGCTTCTGACTTTGTGTCCTTTTTACAAACACCCCCACACACACACGCCCTTGCAGAATTTCTAGAGGGCTTCTGACTTTGTGACCTTATTACACACGCACACACTCACACACATAAAACCTTGCAGAATCTCTTGAGAGCTTCATACTTGGGCTCCTTTTTACAAACACACACACACATCATGGCAGAATTTCTAGATGGCGTCTGACTTCAGGATCTTTTTACACACACACACACACCTTTGCAGAAACTATGGAGTGTTTCTGACTTCATGTGTCCTTTTTACACACACTCACACACACACACACCCTTGCAGAATCTCTTGAGGGCTTCTGACGTCATGTCCTTGTTACACACACACACACACACACTTGCATAATATCTGGGGGTCTGACTTCGTGTCCTTTTTACACACACACACACACACTCACACACACACCCTCCCTCACACTGATCCTCATACCTTTGGAAAATTCCTAGAGGGCTTCTGACTTCCTTACCTTTTTACACAAACACACACACACACACATCCTTACAGAATTCCTGGATGGATTCTTACTTTGTGTCATTTTTAAACACACACACACACACACACACACACCCCAAACTCATTTTCTTGCCAAATCTCTGCAGTCCTTCTGACTTCGTGTCCTTTTTAAACACGCACACACACACACACACACACACACACACACACATACTCTTGTAGAATCTCTGGAGGACTTCTGATTTCATGTCCTTATTACACACACACACACACACACACACTCCCTCACTCACACTCATACCTTTCCAGAAAACCTAGAGGGCTTCTGATTTCGTGTCCTTTTAACACAACACACTCACCCTTGCAGAATCTCTAGAGGGCTTCTGACTTCCTGTACTTTTGACACACACACACACACACACAAACACCCTTGCAGAATCTCCAGACATTTTCTGACTTCGTGTTGTTTTCACACATACACACACACACTCTGGCAGAATCTCTGGAGGGCTTCTAATATGGTTTACTTATTTCAAACACAACAAACACACACACACAGACCTTTGCATAATCAATATTGGGCTTCTGACTTCGTGTAATTTTTACCCTCACACACAAACACACACACACACATACAACCTTGCAGAATCTCTGGAGGGCTTCTGACTTTGTGTCCTTTTTACACAAACATACACACATACACACACCCTTGAAGAATCTCTAGAGGGCTTCTGACTTCGTGTATTTTTACACAAACACACACACACACCAAACACACATACACCCTGGTAGAATCTCTGGATGGTGGCTGACTTGCTGTCCTTTTTACACACACACACACACACACAAACACTTGAAGAATATCTAGAGGGTTTCTGAATTTATGTCTGTTTACACACACACACACTTACAGAACCTCTGGACGGCTTCAGACTCCATGTCCTTTTTACTCACACACACACACACACACACACACACACACACACTTTTGCAGAATCAATAGTCGGCTTCTGACTTGGTATCCTTTTTACACACACGCACACAAACACATACACACACCTTTGCAGAATTTGTGGAGGACTTCTAACAACATGTCCTTTTTACACACACACACACACACACACACACACACACAAGACATACTCTTGCAGGATCTCTAGAGTGCTTCTGACTTGGTGTCCTTTATACACACACACACACATACACCCTTCCAGAACTCTACAAGGGTTCTGACTTCATGTCCTTTTTACACACACTCACACACACACCCTTGCAGAATCTCTTGAGGCCTTCTGACGTCATGTCCTTGTTAAACACACACACACACACACACACACACACTTGCATAATCTCTGGAGGGCTTCTGACTTCGTGTCCTTTTTACACACACACACTCACACACACACCCTCCCTCACACTGATACTCATACCTTTGGAAAATTCCTAGAGGGCTTCTGACTTCCTGTCCTTTTTACACACACACACACACACACACACACATCCTTGCAGAATTCCTGGATGGCTTCTTACTTTGTGTCCTTTTTAAACACACACACACACACACACACACACACACACACAGATACACACACCCTTGCAGAAATTCTAGAGGGCTTCGGACTTCGTGTTCTTTTTACGCACACACACACACACACACACAGACATGCACGCACCCTTGCAGAGTCTCTGGAATGCTTCTGACTTCGTGTTCTTTTTACACACACACACACACACACACACACACACACACACATACATGCATCCTTGCAGAATCGCAGGAATTCATCTCACGTCATGGAGTTTATACACATACACATACACACTCAAACTCATTCCCTTGCAAAATCACTTGAGGGTTTCTTACTTCGTGTTCTTTTTACAAACATACTTAAAACACACACAGACACACCCTTGCAGGATCTCTAGAGGGCTTCTGACTTGGTGTCCTTTTTACACACACGCACACAGACACACATACACACACCTGTGCAGAATCTTTGGAGGACTTCTAAAATGTCGTTTATAAACACACACATATCCATTGCAGAATCTCTAGAGGGATTCAGACTTCGTGTCCTTTTTACACACACACACACACACACACACACACATCCTTGCAGGAACTCTACAGCGATTCTAAATTCCTATCCTTTTACACACGCACACACACACTCACACGCTTGCATAATGCCTGCAGGGCTTCTGTCTTCATGTCCTTTTATACACACACACAGACACACAACCTTGCACAATCTCTAGAGTCCTTTTGATTTCTTGTCCTTTTTACACACACACACACACACACACACACACACACACACACACACACACTTCCAGAATCTCTAGAGGGCTTCTGACGTCATGTCCTTGTTAAACACATACACACACACACACACACACACACATCCTTGCAGAATTCCTGGATGGATTCTTACTTTGTGTCCTTTTTAAACACACACACACACACACACACACACCCTTGCAGAATATCTAGAGGGTTTCTGAATGTGTGTCCGTTTCACATACACACACACACACACACACATCCACACCCTTACAGAACCTCTGGACGGCTTCAGACTCCATGTCCTTTTTACACACTCACACACACACACACACACACTTTTTGCAGAATCAATAGTCGGCTTCTGACTTAGTGTCCTTTTTTCACACACGCACACAGACACACACATACACTTTTGCAGAATCAATAGTCGGCTTCTGACTTGGTGTCCTTTTTACACACACGCACACAGACCCATACACACACCTGTGCAGAATCTGTGGAGGACTTCTAACAACATGTCCTTTTTACACACACACACACACACACACAAAGACATACTCTTGCAGGATCTCTAGATTGCTTCTGACTTGGTGTCCTTTATACACACACACACACATACACCCTTCCAGAACTCTACAAGGATTCTGACTTCATGTCCTTTTTACACACACACACACACACACACACACACACACACACACACACACACATGCATCCTTGCAGAATCGCAGGAATTCATCTCACGTCATGTAATTTATACACATACACTCAAACTTATTCCCTTGCAAAATCACTTGAGGGTTTCTTACTTCGTGTTCTTTTTACAAACATACTTAAAACACACACAGACACACCCTTGCAGGATCTCTAGAGGGCTTCTGACTTGGTGTCCTTTTTACACACACGCACACAGACACACATACACACACCTGTGCAGAATCTTTGGAGGACTTCTAAAATGTCGTTTATAAACACACACACACACACACATCCCTTGCAGAATCTCTAGAGGGATTCAGACTTCGTGTCCTTTTTACACACACACACACACACACACATCCTTGCAGGAACTCTACAGCGATTCTAAATTCCTATCCTTTTACACACGAACACACACACTCACACGCTTGCATAATGCCTGCAGGGCTTCTGTCTTCATGTCCTTTTTATACACACACACAGACACACAACCTTGCACAATCTCTAGAGTTCTTTTGATTTCTTGTCCTTTATACACACACACACACACTCACACAAACACATCATTCCAGAATCTCTAGAGGGTTTCTGACTTTATTCTTTACACACACACACACACACACACACACACACACACCTTTGCAGAAACTATGGAGTGTTTCTGACTTCATGTGTACTTTTTACACACACACACACACACACACATACAACCTTGCAGAATCTCTGGAGGGCTTCTGATTTTGTGTCCTTTTTACACAAACATACACACATACACACACCCTTGAAGAATCTCTAGAGGGCTTCTGACTTCGTGTCTTTTTACACAAACACACACACACACCACACACACATACACTTTGGTAGAATCTCTGGATGGTGGCTGACTTGCTGTCCTTTTTACACACACACACACACACACACACAAACACTTGAAGAATATCTAGAGGGTTTTTGAATTTGTGTCTGTTTACTCACACACACACACACACACACACACTTACAGAACCTCTGGACGGCTTCAGACTCCATGTCCTTTTTACACACACACACACACACACACACACACACACACACATACACTTTTGCAGAATCAATAGTCGGCTTATGACTTGGTGTCTTTTTTACACACACGCACACAGACACATACACACACCTGTGCAGAATCTGTGGAGGACTTCTAACAACATGTCCTTTTTGCACACACACACACACACACACACACAAAGACATACTCTTCCAGGATCTCTAGAGTGCTTCTGACTTGGTGTCCTTTATACACACACACGCACATACACCCTTCCAGAACTCTACAAGGATTCTGACTTCATGTCCTTTTTACACACACACACTCACACACAAACACACCATTGCAGAATCAATAGAGGGCTTCTGACTTCATGTCCTTTTTAAACAGACACACACACACACCCTTACAGAACCTCTGGAGGGCTTCTGATTTCATGTCCTTTTTACAAACACCCCCCCACACAAACGACCTTGCAGAATTTCTAGAGGGCTTCTGACTTTGTGACCTTATTACACACGCACACACTCACACACATAAAACCTTGCAGAATCTCTTGAGAGCTTCATACTTGGTCTCCTTTTTACAAAAACACACACACATCATGGCAGAATCTCTAGATGGCTTCTGACTTCAGGATCTTTTTACACACACACACACACACACACACACACACACCTTTGCAGAAACTATGGAGTGTTTCTGACTTCATGTGTCCTTTTTACACACACTCACACACACACCCTTGCAGAATCTCTTGAGGCCTTCTGACGTCATGTCCTTGTTAAACACACACACACACACACACACACACACTTGCATAATCTCTGGAGGGCTTCTGACTTCGTGTCCTTTTTACACACACACACTCACACACACACCCTCCCTCACACTGATACTCATACCTTTGGAAAATTCCTAGAGGGCTTCTGACTTCCTGTCCTTTTTACACACACACACACACACACACACATCCTTGCAGAATTCCTGGATGGCTTCTTACTTTGTGTCCTTTTTAAACACACACACACACACACACACACACACACACACAGATACACACACCCTTGCAGAAATTCTAGAGGGCTTCGGACTTCGTGTTCTTTTTACGCACACACACACACACACACACAGACATGCACGCACCCTTGCAGAGTCTCTGGAATGCTTCTGACTTCGTGTTCTTTTTACACACACACACACACACACACACACACACACACATACATGCATCCTTGCAGAATCGCAGGAATTCATCTCACGTCATGGAGTTTATACACATACACATACACACTCAAACTCATTCCCTTGCAAAATCACTTGAGGGTTTCTTACTTCGTGTTCTTTTTACAAACATACTTAAAACACACACAGACACACCCTTGCAGGATCTCTAGAGGGCTTCTGACTTGGTGTCCTTTTTACACACACGCACACAGACACACATACACACACCTGTGCAGAATCTTTGGAGGACTTCTAAAATGTCGTTTATAAACACACACATATCCATTGCAGAATCTCTAGAGGGATTCAGACTTCGTGTCCTTTTTACACACACACACACACACACACATCCTTGCAGGAACTCTACAGCGATTCTAAATTCCTATCCTTTTACACACGCACACACACACTCACAGGCTTGCATAATGCCTGCAGGGCTTCTGTCTTCATGTCCTTTTATACACACACACAGACACACAACCTTGCACAATCTCTAGAGTCCTTTTGATTTCTTGTCCTTTTTACACACACACACACACACACACACACACACTTCCAGAATCTCTAGAGGGCTTCTGACGTCATGTCCTTGTTAAACACATACACACACACACACACACACACATCCTTGCAGAATTCCTGGATGGATTCTTACTTTGTGTCCTTTTTAAACACACACACACACACACACACACACCCTTGCAGAATATCTAGAGGGTTTCTGAATGTGTGTCCGTTTCACATACACACACACACACACACACATCCACACCCTTACAGAACCTCTGGACGGCTTCAGACTCCATGTCCTTTTTACACACTCACACACACACACACACACACTTTTTGCAGAATCAATAGTCGGCTTCTGACTTAGTGTCCTTTTTTCACACACGCACACAGACACACACATACACTTTTGCAGAATCAATAGTCGGCTTCTGACTTGGTGTCCTTTTTACACACACGCACACAGACCCATACACACACCTGTGCAGAATCTGTGGAGGACTTCTAACAACATGTCCTTTTTACACACACACACACACACAAAGACATACTCTTGCAGGATCTCTAGATTGCTTCTGACTTGGTGTCCTTTATACACACACACACACATACACCCTTCCAGAACTCTACAAGGATTCTGACTTCATGTCCTTTTTACACACACACACACACACACACACACACACACACACACACACATGCATCCTTGCAGAATCGCAGGAATTCATCTCACGTCATGTAATTTATACACATACACTCAAACTTATTCCCTTGCAAAATCACTTGAGGGTTTCTTACTTCGTGTTCTTTTTACAAACATACTTAAAACACATACAGACACACCCTTGCAGGATCTCTAGAGGGCTTCTGACTTGGTGTCCTTTTTACACACACGCACACAGACACACATACACACACCTGTGCAGAATCTTTGGAGGACTTCTAAAATGTCGTTTATAAACACACACACACACACACACATCCCTTGCAGAATCTCTAGAGGGATTCAGACTTCGTGTCCTTTTTACACACACACACACACACACACATCCTTGCAGGAACTCTACAGCGATTCTAAATTCCTATCCTTTTACACACGAACACACACACTCACACGCTTGCATAATGCCTGCAGGGCTTCTGTCTTCATGTCCTTTTTATACACACACACAGACACACAACCTTGCACAATCTCTAGAGTTCTTTTGAAAACTTGTCCTTTATACACACACACACACACACTCACACAAACACATCATTCCAGAATCTCTAGAGGGTTTCTGACTTTTTTCTTTACACACACACACACACACACACACACACACACACACCTTTGCAGAAACTATGGAGTGTTTCTGACTTCATGTGTACTTTTTACACACACACACACACACACATACAACCTTGCAGAATCTCTGGAGGGCTTCTGATTTTGTGTCCTTTTTACACAAACATACACACATACACACACCCTTGAAGAATCTCTAGAGGGCTTCTGACTTCGTGTCTTTTTACACAAACACACACACACACCACACACACATACACTTTGGTACAATCTCTGGATGGTGGCTGACTTGCTGTCCTTTTTACACACACACACACACACACAAACACTTGAAGAATATCTAGAGGGTTTTTGAATTTGTGTCTGTTTACTCACACACACACACACACACACTTACAGAACCTCTGGACGGCTTCAGACTCCATGTCCTTTTTACACACACACACACACACACACACACACACACATACACTTTTGCAGAATCAATAGTCGGCTTATGACTTGGTGTCTTTTTTACACACACGCACACAGACACATACACACACCTGTGCAGAATCTGTGGAGGACTTCTAACAACATGTCCTTTTTACACACACACACACACACAAAGACATACTCTTGCAGGATCTCTAGAGTGCTTCTGACTTGGTGTCCTTTATACACACACACACACACATACACCCTTCCAGAACTCTACAAGGATTCTGACTTCATGTCCTTTTTACACACACACACACACACACACACACATACACTTGTAGAATCTCTGGAGGACTTCTGATTTCATGTCCTTATTGCACACACACTCCCTCACTCTCACTCTGGAGGACTTCTGATTTCATGTCCTTATTACACACACACACACACACACACACACACTCCCTCACTCTCACACTCATACCTTTCCAGAAAACCTAGAGGGCTTCTGATTTCATGTCCTTTTAACACAACATACTCACCCTTGCAGAATCTCTAGAGGGCTTCTGACTTCCTGTACTTTTGACACACACACACACACACAAACACCCTTGTAGAATCTCCAGACATTTTCTGACTTCGTGTTGTTTTCACACATACACACACACACACTCTGGCAGAATCTCTGGAGGGCTTCTAATATGGTTTACTTATTTCAAACACAACAAACACACACACACACAGACCTTTGCATAATCAATATTGGGCTTCTGACTTCGTGTAATTTTTACCCTCACACACAAACACACACACACACATACAACCTTGCAGAATCTCTGGAGGGCTTCTGACTTTGTGTCCTTTTTACACAAACATACACACATACACACACCCTTGAAGAATCTCTAGTGGGCTTCTGACTTCGTGTCTTTTTACACAAACACACACACACCAAACACACATACACCCTGGTAGAATCTCTGGATGGTGGCTGACTTGCTGTCCTTTTTACACACACACACACACACAAACACTTGAAGAATATCTAGAGGGTTTCTGAATTTGTGTCTGTTTACACACACACACACACACACACACACACACACTTACAGAACCTCTGGATGGCTTCAGACTCCATGTCCTTTTTACACACACACACACTTTTGCAGAATTAATAGTCGGTTTCTGATATGGTATCCTTTTTACACAAACGCACACAGACACATACACACACCTGTGCAGAATCTGTGGAGGACTTCTAACAACATGTCCTTTTTACACACACACACACACACACACACACACACAAAGACATACTCTTGCAGGATCTCTAGAGTGCTTCTGACTTGGTGTCCTTTATACACACACACACACACACATACACCCTTCCAGAACTCTACAATGATTCTGACTTTATGTCCTTTTTACACACACACACACACAAACACACCATTGCAGAATCAATAGAGGTCTTCTGACTTCATGTCCTTTTTACACACACACACACACACACACACCCTTACAGAACCTCTGGAGGGCTTCTGATTTCATGTCCTTTTTACACACACACACACACACACACACACACACACTTTTGCAGAATCAATAGTCGTCTTCTGACTTCGTGTCCTTTTTACAAACACACACACACACACACACACCCTTGCAGAATTTCTAGAGGGCTTCTGAATTTGTGACCTTATTACACACGCACACACTCACACACATAAAACCTTGCAGAATCTCTTGAGAGCTTCATACTTGGTCTCCTTTTTACAAACACACACACACACACATCATGCAGAATCTCTAGATGGCTTCTGACTTCAGGATCTTTTTACACACACACACACACACCTTTGCAGAAACTATGGAGTGTTTCTGACTTCATGTGTCCTTTTTACACACACTCACACACACACACACCCTTGCAGAATCTCTTGAGGTCTTCTGACGTCATGTCCTTGTTACACGCACACACTTGCATAATCTCTGGGGGTCTGACTTCGTGTCCTTTTTACACACACACTCACACACACACCCTTCCTCACACTGATACTCATACCTTTGGAAAATTCCTAGAGGGCTTCTGACTTCCTGTCCTTTTTACACACACACACACACACACACACACACATATCCTTGCAGAATTCCTGGATGGCTTCTTACTTTGTGTCCTTTTTAAACACACACACACACACACACAGATACACACACCCTTGCAGAAATTCTAGAGGGCTTCGGACTTCGTGTTCTTTTTACGCACGCACACACACACACACACACACACAGACATGCATGCACCCTTGCAGAGTCTCTGGAATGCTTCTGACTTCGTGTTCTTTTTACACACACACACACACACACACACACACATACATGCATCCTTGCAGAATCGCAGGAATTCATCTAACGTCATGTAATTTATACACATACACATACACACTCAAACTCATTCCCTTGCAAAATCACTTGAGGGTTTCTTACTTTGTGTTCTTTTTACAAACATACACACACACACAGACACACCCTTGCAGGATCTCTAGAGGGCTTCTGACTTGGTGTCCTTTTTACACACACGCACACAGACACACATACACACACCTGTTCAGAATCTTTGGAGGACTTCTAAAATGTCGTTTATAAACACACACACACACACACATCCCTTGCAGAAACTCTAGAGGGATTCAGACTTCGTG
>NW_027457597.1:325000-335000 GCF_050624435.1 Tenrec ecaudatus | reverse complement strand
TTTCTGATATGGTATCCTTTTTACACACACGCACACAGACACATACACACACCTGTGCAGAATCTGTGGAGGACTTCTAACAACATGTCCTTTTTACACACACACACACACACACACACACACAAAGACATACTCTTGCAGGATCTCTAGAGTGATTCTGACTTGGTGTCCTTTATACACACATACACACATACACCCTTCCAGAACTCTACAGTGATTCTGACTTTATGTCCTTTTTACACACACACACACACACACACACAAACACACCATTGCAGAATCAATAGAGGTCTTCTGACTTCATGTCCTTTTTACACACACACACACACACACACCCTTACAGAACCTCTGGAGGGCTTCTGATTTCATGTCCTTTTTACACACACACACACACACACACACACACTTTTGCAGAATCAATAGTCGGCTTCTGACTTCGTGTCCTTTTTACAAACACACACACACACACACACCCTTGCAGAATTTCTAGAGGGCTTCTGAATTTGTGACCTTATTACACACGCACACACTCACACACATAAAACCTTGCAGAATCTCTTGAGAGCTTCATACTTGGTCTCCTTTTTACAAACACACACACACACACATCATGCAGAATCTCTAGATGGCTTCTGACTTCAGGATCTTTTTACACACACACACACACACACCTTTGCAGAAACTATGGAGTGTTTCTGACTTCATGTGTCCTTTTTACACACACTCACACACACACACCCTTGCAGAATCTCTTGAGGTCTTCTGACGTCATGTCCTTGTTACACGCACACACTTGCATAATCTCTGGGGGTCTGACTTCGTGTCCTTTTTACACACACACACTCACACACACACCCTACCTCACACTGATACTCATACCTTTGGAAAATTCCTAGAGGGCTTCTGACTTCCTGTCCTTTTTACACACACACACACAGATACACACACCCTTGCAGAAATTCTATAGGGCTTCGGACTTCGTGTTCTTTTTACGCACGCACACACACACACACACAGACATGCACGCACCCTTGCAGAGTCTCTGGAATGCTTCTGACTTCGTGTTCTTTTTACACACACACACACACACACACACACACACACACATACATGCATCCTTGCAGAATCGCAGGAATTCATCTCACGTCATGTAATTTATACACATACACATACACACTCAAACTCATTCCCTTGCAAAATCACTTGAGGGTTTCTTACTTTGTGTTCTTTTTACAAACATACACACACACACAGACACACCCTTGCAGGATCTCTAGAGGGCTTCTGACTTGGTGTGCTTTTTACACACACGCACACAGACACACATACACACACCTGTGCAGAATCTTTGGAGGACTTCTAAAATGTCGTTTATAAACACCACACACACATCCCTTGCAGAATCTCTAGAGGGATTCAGACTTCGTGTCCTTTTTACACACACACACACACACACACACATCCTTGCAGGAACTCTACAGCGATTCTAAATTCCTATCCTTTTACACACTCACACGCTTGCATAATGCCTGCAGGGCTTCTGTCTTCATGTCCTTTTTATACACACACACAGGCACACAACCTTGCACAATCTCTAGAGTCCTTTTGATTTCTTGTCCTTTTTACACACACACACACACACACACACACCTTTGCAGAAACTATGGAGTGTTTCTGATTTCATGTGTCCTTTTTACACACACACACACACACACATACAACCTTGCAGAATCTCTGGAGGGCTTCTGACTTTGTGTCATTTTTACACAAACATACACACATACACACACCCTTGAAGAATCTCTAGAGGGCTTCTGACTTCGTGTCTTTTTACACAAACACACACACACCACACACACATATACCCTTGTAAAATCTCTGGATGGTGGCTGACTTGCTGTCCTTTTTACACACACACACGCACACACACACACACACACACAAACCCTTGCAGAATATCTAGAGGGTTTCTGAATTTGTGTCTGTTGTACACACACACACACACCCTTACAGAACCTCTGGACGGCTTCAGATTCCATGTCCTTTTTACACACACACACACACACACACACACACACACACACACTTTTCCAGAATCAATAGTCGGCTTCTGACTTGGTATCCTTTTTACACACACGCAGACAGACACACATACACACACCTGTGCAGAATCTGTGGAGGACTTCTAACAACATGTCCTTTTTACACACACACACACACACACACACACACACAAAGATATACTCTTGCAGGATCTCTAGAGTGCTTCTGACTTGGTGTCCTTTATACACACACACACATACACCCTTCCAGAACTCTACAAGGATTCTGACTTCATGTCCTTTTTACACACACACACACACACACACACACACAAATTCATTTTCTTGCCAAATCTCTGCAGTCCTTCTGACTTCGTGTCCTTTTTAAACACACACACACCACACACACACTTGTAGAATCTCTGGAGGACTTCTGATTTCATGTCCTTTTTACACACACACACACACACACACACACACAAAGATATACTCTTGCAGGATCTCTAGAGTGCTTCTGACTTGGTGTCCTTTATACACACACACACATACACCCTTCCAGAACTCTACAAGGATTCTGACTTCATGTCCTTTTTACACACACACACACACACAAACACACACAAATTCATTTTCTTGCCAAATCTCTGCAGTCCTTCTGACTTCGTGTCCTTTTTAAACACGCACACACACACACACACTTGTAGAATCTCTGGAGGACTTCTGATTTCATGTCCTTTTTACACACACACACACACACACACACACTCCCTCACTCTCACACTGATACCTTTCCAGAAAACCTAGAGGGCTTCTGATTTCATGTCCTTTTAACACAACACACTCACCCTTGCAGAATCTCTAGAGGGCTTCTGACTTCCTGTACTTTTGACACACACACACACAAACACCCTTGCAGAATCTCCAGACATTTTCTGACTTCGTGTTGTTTTCACACATACACACACACACACTCTGGCAGAATCACTGGAGGGCTTCTAATATGGTTTACTTATTTCAAACACAACAAACACACACACACAGACCTTTGCATAATCAATATTGGGCTTCTGACTTCGTGTAATTTTTACCCTCAAACACAAACACACACACACACATACAACCTTGCAGAATCTCTGGAGGGCTTCTGACTTTGTGTCCTTTTTACACAAACATACACACATACACACACCCTTGAAGAATCTCTAGAGGGCTTCTGACTTCGTGTCTTTTTACACAAACACACACACACCAAACACACATACACCCTGGTAGAATCTCTGGATGGTGGCTGACTTGCTGTCCTTTTTACACACACACACACACACACACACACACACACAAACACCCGTGCAGAATATCTAGAGGGTTTCTGAATTTGTGTCTGTTTACACACACACACACACACACACCCTTACAGAACCTCTGGACAGCTTCAGACTCCATGTCCTTTTTACACACACACACACACACACACACATACACTTGCAGAATCAATAGTCGGCTTCTGACTTGGTGTCTTTTTTACACACACGCACACAGACACATACACACACCTGTGCAGAATCTGTGGAGGACTTCTAACAACATGTCCTTTTTACACACACACACACACACACACACACACACACACACACAAAGACATACTCTTGCAGGATCTCTAGAGTGCTTCTGACTTGGTGTCCTTTATACACACACACACACACACATACACCCTTCCAGAACTCCACAATGATTCTGATTTCATGTCCTTTTTACACACACACATACACACACACAAACAAACACACCATTGCAGAATCAATAGAGGGCTTCTGACTTCATGTCTTTTTTATACACACACACACACACACCCTTACAGAACCTCTGGAGGGCTTCTGATTTCATGTCCTTTTTTCACACACACACACACACACACACACACACTTTTGCAGAATCAATAGTCGGTTTCTGACTTCGTGTCCTTTTTACAAACACCCACACACACACACGCCCTTGCAGAAATTCTAGAGGGCTTCTGAATTTGTGACCTTATTACACACGCACACACTCACACACATAAAACCTTGCAGAATCTCTTGAGAGCTTCATACTTGGTCTCCTTTTTACAAACACACACACACATCATGGCAGAATCTCTAGATGGCTTCTGACTTCAGGATCTTTTTACACACACACACACACACACACCTTTGCAGAAACTATGGAGTGTTTCTGACTTCATGTGTCCTTTTTACACACACTCTCACACACACACACACCCTTGCAGAATCTCTTGAGGGCTTCTGACGTCATGTCCTTGTTACACAAACACACACTTGCATAATCTCTGGGGGGTCTGACTTCGTATCCTTTTTACACACACACACTCACACACACACCCTCCCTCACACTGATACTCATACCTTTGTAAAATTCCTAGAGGGCTTCTGACTTCCTTACCTTTTTATACACACACACACACACACACACTCACACACATCCTTGCAGAATTCCTGGATGGATTCTTACTTTGTGTCATTTTTAAACACACACACACACACACACACACACACACACACACACACACACACTCCAAACTCCTTTTCTTGCAAAATCTCTGCAGTCCTTCTGACTTCGTGTCCTTTTTAAACACACACACACACACACACATACACTTGTAGAATCTCTGGAGGACTTCTGATTTCATGTCCTTATTACACACACACACACACACACACACAGTCCCTCACTCTCACTCTGGAGGACTTCTGATTTCATGTCCTTATTACACACACACACACACACACACACTCCCTCACTCTCACACTCATACCTTTCCAGAAAACCTAGAGGGCTTCTGATTTCGTGTCCTTTTAACACAACACACTCACCCTTGCAGAATCTCTAGAGGGCTTCTGACTTCCTGTACTTTTGACACACACAGACACCCTTGCAGAATCTCCAGACATTTTCTGACTTCGTGTTGTTTTCACCCATACACACACACACACACACACACACACACTCTGGCAGAATCTCTGGAGGGCTTCTAATATGGTTTACTTATTTCAAACACAACAAACACACACACACAGACCTTTGCATAACCAATATTGGGCTTCTGACTTCGTGTAATTTTTACCCTCACACACAAACACACACACACACATACAACCTTGCAGAATCTCTGGAGGGCTTCTGACTTTGTGTCCTTTTTACACAAACATACACACATACACACACCCTTGAAGAATCTCTAGAGGGCTTCTGACTTCGTGTCTTTTTACACAAACACACACACACCAAACACACATACACCCTGGTAGAATCTCTGGATGGTGGCTGACTTGCTGTCCTTTTTACACACACACACACACACACACACACACACACACACAAACACCCTTGCAGAATATCTAGAGGGTTTCTGAATTTGTGTCTGTTTACACACACACACACACACACCCTTACAGAACCTCTGGACAGCTTCAGACTCCATGTCCTTTTTACACACACACACACACACACACACACATACACTTGCAGAATCAATAGTCGGCTTCTGACTTGGTGTCTTTTTTACACACACGCACACAGACACATACACACACCTGTGCAGAATCTGTGGAGGACTTCTAACAACATGTCCTTTTTACACACACACACACACACACACACACACACACACACACAAAGACATACTCTTGCAGGATCTCTAGAGTGCTTCTGACTTGGTGTCCTTTATACACACACACACATACACCCTTCCAGAACTCTACAATGATTCTGATTTCATGTCCTTTTTACACACACACACACACACACACACACAAACACACCATTGCAGAATCAATAGAGGGCTTCTGACTTCATGTCTTTTTTATACACACACACACACACCCTTACAGATCCTCTGGAGGGCTTCTGATTTCATGTCCTTTTTTCACACACACACACACACACACACACACTTTTGCAGAATCAATAGTCGGTTTCTGACTTCGTGTCCTTTTTACAAACACCCACACACACACACAGGCCCTTGCAGAAATTCTAGAGGGCTTCTGAATTTGTGACCTTATTACACACGCACACACTCACACACATAAAACCTTGCAGAATCTCTTGAGAGCTTCATACTTGGTCTCCTTTTTACAAACACACACACACATCATGGCAGAATCTCTAGATGGCTTCTGACTTCAGGATCTTTTTACACACACACACACACACACACCTTTGCAGAAACTATGGAGTGTTTCTGACTTCATGTGTCCTTTTTACACACACTCTCTCACACACACACACCCTTGCAGAATCTCTTGAGGGCTTCTGACGTCATGTCCTTGTTACACAAACACACACTTGCATAATCTCTGGGGGGTCTGACTTCGTATCCTTTTTACACACACACACTCACACACACACCCTCCCTCACACTGATACTCATACCTTTGTAAAATTCCTAGAGGGCTTCTGACTTCCTTACCTTTTTATACACACACACACACACACACACTCACACACATCCTTGCAGAATTCCTGGATGGATTCTTACTTTGTGTCATTTTTAAACACACACACACACACACACACACACACACTCCAAACTCCTTTTCTTGCAAAATCTCTGCAGTCCTTCTGACTTCGTGTCCTTTTTAAACACACACACACACACACACACACACATACACTTGTAGAATCTCTGGAGGACTTCTGATTTCATGTCCTTATTACACACACACACACACACACACTCCCTCACTCTCACTCTGGAGGACTTCTGATTTCATGTCCTTATTACACACACACACACACACACACACACACACTCCCTCACTCTCACACTCATACCTTTCCAGAAAACCTAGAGGGCTTCTGATTTCGTGTCCTTTTAACACAACACACTCACCCTTGCAGAATCTCTAGAGGGCTTCTGACTTCCTGTACTTTTGACACACACAGACACCCTTGCAGAATCTCCAGACATTTTCTGACTTCGTGTTGTTTTCACACATACACACACACACACACACTCTGGCAGAATCTCTGGAGGGCTTCTAATATGGTTTACTTATTTCAAACACAACAAACACACACACACAGACCTTTGCATAATCAATATTGGGCTTCTGACTTCGTGTAATTTTTACCCTCACACACAAACACACACACACACATACAACCTTGCAGAATCTCTGGAGGGCTTCTGACTTTGTGTCCTTTTTACACAAACATACACACATACACACACCCTTGAAGAATCTCTAGAGGGCTTCTGACTTCGTGTCTTTTTACACAAACACACACACACACCAAACACACATACACCCTGGTAGAATCTCTGGATGGTGGCTGACTTGCTGTCCTTTTTACACACACACACACACACACACACACAAACACTTGAAGAATATCTAGAGGGTTTCTGAATTTATGTCTGTTTACACACACACACACTTACAGAACCTCTGGACGGCTTCAGACTCCATGTCCTTTTTACACACACACACACACACACACACACACACACACTTTTGCAGAATCAATAGTCGGCTTCTGACTTGGTATCCTTTTTACACACACGCACACAAACACATACACACACCTTTGCAGAATTTGTGGAGGACTTCTAACAACATGTCCTTTTTACACACACACACACACACACACACACAAGACATACTCTTGCAGGATCTCTAGAGTGCTTCTGACTTGGTGTCCTTTATACACACACACACACATACACCCTTCCAGAACTCTACAAGGGTTCTGACTTCATGTCCTTTTTACACACACACACACACACACACACCCTTACAGAACCTCTGGAGGGCTTCTGATTTCATGTCCTTTTTACACACACACACACACACACACACACAAACACACACTTTTGCAGAATCAATAGTCGGCTTCTGACTTCGTGTCCTTTTTACAAATACCCACAACGTCCTTGCAGAATTTCTAGAGGGCTTCTGAATTTGTGACCTTATTACACACGCACACACTCACACACATAAAACCTTGCAGAATCTCTTGAGAGCTTCATACTTGGTCTCCTTTTTACAAATACACACACACACACATCATGGCAGAATCTCTAGATGGCTTCTGACTTCAGGATCTTTTTACACACACACCTTTGCAGAAACTATGGAGTGTTTCTGACTTCATGTGTCCTTTTTACACACACTCTCACACACACACACCCTTGCAGAATCTCTTGAGGGCTTCTGACGTCATGTCCTTGTTACACACACATACACACACGCACTTGCATAATCTGTGGGGGTCTGACTTCGTGTCCTTTTTACACACACACACACTCACACACACCCTCCCTCACACTGATACTCATACCTTTGGAAAATTCCTAGAGGGCTTCTGACTTCCTTACCTTTTTACACACACACACACACACACACCCACACACACACACACATCCTTGCAGAATTCCTGGATGGATTCTTACTTTGTGTCATTTTTAAACACACACACACACACACACACACTCCAAACTCATTTTCTTGCCAAATCTCTGCAGTCCTTCTGACTTCGTGTCCTTTTTAAACACACACACACACACACACACACACACACACACACACACACACACATACACTTGTAGAATCTCTGGAGGACTTCTGATTTCATGTCCTTATTACACACACACACACACACACTCCCTCACTCTCACTCTGGAGGACTTCTGATTTCATGTCCTTATTACACACACACACACACACACACACTCCCTCACTCTCACACTCATACCTTTCCAGAAAACCTAGAGGGCTTCTGATTTTGTGTCCTTTTAACACAACACACTCACCCTTGCAGAATCTCTAGAGGGCTTCTGACTTCCTGTACTTTTTACACACACACACACAAACACCCTTGCAGAATCTCCAGACATTTTCTGACTTCGTGTTGTTTTCACACATACACACACACACACTCTGGCAGAATCTCTGGAGGGCTTCTAATATGGTTTACTTATTTTAAACACAACAAACACACACACACAGACCTTTGCATAATCAATATTGGGCTTCTGACTTCGTGTAATTTTTACCCTCACACACAAACACACACACACACATACAACCTTGCAGAATCTCTGGAGGGCTTCTGACTTTGTGTCCTTTTTACACAAACATACACACATACACACACCCTTGAAGAATCTCTAGAGGGCTTCTGACTTCGTGTCTTTTTACACAAACACACACACACCACACACAAATACACCCTGGTAGAATCTCTGGATGGTGGCTGACTTGCTGTCCTTTTTACACACACACACACACAAACACACACACAAACACTTGAAGAATATCTAGAGGGTTTCTGAATTTGTGTCTGTTTACACACACACACACACACACACACACACACCCTTACAGAACCTCAGGACGGCTTCAGACTCCATGTCCTTTTTACACACACACACACACACACACATACAGTTTTGCAGAATCAATAGTCGGCTTCTGACTTGGTGTCCTTTTTACACACACGCACACAGACACACACACACACCTGTGCAGAATCTGTGGAGGACTTCTAACAACATGTCCTTTTTGCACACACACACACACACACACACACACACAAAGACATACTCTTGCAGGATCTCTAGAGTGCTTCTGACTTCGTGTCCTTTATACACACACACACACATACACCCTTCCAGAACTCTACAAGGATTCTGACTTCATGTCCTTTTTACACACACACACACACACACACACACACACACAAACACACCATTGCAGAATCAATAGAGGGCTTCTGACTTCATGTCCTTTTTACACACACACACACACACACCCTTACAGAACCCTAGAGGGCTTCTGATTTCATGTCCTTTTTACACACACACACACACACACACTTTTGCAGAATCAATAGTCGGCTTCTGACTTTGTGTCCTTTTTACAAACACCCCCCCACACACACGCCCTTGCAGAATT